>NC_053024.1:79982654-80024693 GCF_003073215.2 Triticum urartu | reverse complement strand
GAGACTCTTTGTTATTTGGTTGCAGGGTTGCTTGAGAGAGACCATCTTCATCCTACGCCTCCCACGGATTGATAAACCTTAGGTCATCCACTTGAGGGAAATTTGCTACTGTCCTACAAACCTCTGCACTTGGAGGCCCCACAACGTCTACAAGAAGAAGGTTGTGTAGTAGACATCAAGCTCTTTTCTGGCGCCGTTGCCGGGGAGGTTAGCGCTTGAAGGTATATCTTTAGATCTTGCAATCGAATCTTTTTGTTTTTTGTTTTAGCACTAGTTTAGTTTATAAAAGAAAACTACCAAAAAATGGAATTAAGGGTACCTCATATGCTTCATCTTTTTAATATCTATCATGAAAATAATAATTCCGATAATTGTGCTCAAGTGCTAGAAGAAGAATGCATTAGAATGTTTGGCACTAAATATTTGAATGATGAGCATGATTGCAATGTTGTTAGTATGAATTCCTTGAATACCCATGATGCTAATGATATGCAAAGCCACAAGCTTTGGGAAGCTATGTTTGATGAAGATGATATTTTTTGTCCCCCAAGTTTTGATGAGCAAATTTATTATGATGAAATCATGCCTCCTATTTATGATGATTATATTGATGAAAGTGGATTTGTAGAGGTCATGACTTTATTTAGTGATGAATCCACTATTTCGGAAGAGGTTCCAATTGATTATGAAAACAAAGTTGCTATCTATGATGATTATTGTGATGACTTGTATGCTATCAAGAATGATGATATCCATGAAACTTGTCATCATGATTTTAGTTTTCAATTGGATTATGCCTCATGCAATAATTATTTCGTTGAGTTTGCTCCCACTCTTATTCATGAGAAGAATTTTGCTTGTGTGGATAGTAATAAAATTTCTGTGCTTGTAGATTGTGAAAAGAATGCTTTAGGTGCTGGTTATATTGTTGAATTCATTCATGATGCTACTGAAAATTATTATGAGGGAGGAACATATGCTTGTAGGAATTGCAATAATATCAAGTTTCCTCTCTATGTGCTTAAAACTTCGAAGTTATGCTTGTTTTACCTTCCTATGCAAGTTGATTCTTGTTCCCACAAGTTGTTTGCTCACAAAAGCCATATGCATGGGAAGTGTGTTAGGCTTAAATGTGCTAGTTATATTCTTTGCTCTCTTTATGTTTCAATTCTTATCTTTTATGTGAGCATCATTGAATTCATCATGCCTAGCTAGGGGCGTTAAACGATAGCGCTTGTTGGGAGGCAAACTAATTTTATTTTTGTTCCTTGCCTTTTGCTCCTGTTTAGTAATAAAGAATTTATCTAGCCTCTGTTATGATTGAGTTTTTATGTTTAATTAGTGTTTGTGCCAAGTAGAACCTTTGGGAAGACTTGGGGAAAGTCTTTGCGATCTTGCTGTAAAAAACAGAAACTTTAGCGCTCGCGAGAATTGCTGCCATTTTTTATTGGAGAGTGCTATTTATTTAATTATTTTTGCAGATAATTAATAGATAAATTCCTCACGTCCATCAGTTTCTTTTATAATTTTTGGGGTTCCAGAAGTATTTGAAACCTACAGATTACTACAGACTTTTCTGTTTTTGACAGATTCTGTTTTTCGTGTGGTGTTTGTTTATTTTGATGAATCTATGGCTAGTAATAGAGTTTATGAACAATAGAAAAGTTGGAACACAGTAGGTTTAACACCAATATAAATAAATAATGAGTTCATTACAGTACCTTGAAGTGGTGGTTTGTTTTATTTTACTAATGGAGCTCACAAAGATTTTCTGTTAAGTTTTGTTTTGTGAAGTTTTCAAGTTTTGGGTGAAGATTCGACAGAATATGGAATAAGGTGTGGCAAGAGCCTAATCTTGGGGATTACCAAGGCACCCCAAGGTAATATTCAAGGACAACCAAAAGCCTAAGCTTGGGGATGTGTGACACCCTGAGACCGACGCTTCAGACATCTTCCATGTTTTCCGTTGTCGCCGGGTGTTTTATTTGTTTGTTGCATTTCGTCATGTCATCATTGTTTGCATTGCATCGTGCCTCTTGCCATTTTGCATTTCATCATAATCACCATGTGCATTGCATTCTTCATGATGTTGTCTTGCTCTATTCTTGTCATTTGTATCAACCCCTTCCCATCTCTCTCAAATCTACCCATGTGTCATCACCGCCTTCTTCCTTCTTTTTCCTTTCATTTTTGCTAGTGCCATTTTTCTGTCATCCATAAATGTTCATTATTTTCCTATAAACCATACACTTTTCCTTCAACCTATCTGCCAAATTTCATCTCATTTGGCGTTGTTTTGGTCAGGTTCAAAAATGATTGAAGTTTGAGAATAATTCAAACTCTAATTATTTTTCTACCTTCTAAAAAAGCCAGAGCAATTTATTCAAACCCTACATAAATCCAGGGTTCCAGATATATATTTATATATCTCATATCCCTAACCAAAACCCCCTGGATTTTCCCCTTTGTTGATTGTTTATTTATATAAACAATTTTTTTTAAAAAAATAAGGGAGAGAGAGCCCAGCCAGGCCTCTGGCCACCTGGGCCTCCCAACCTCTTCCTCTGGCCCATTTGTTACTTTAGGCCCAGCCGGCCCCTGCCTTCTCAACCCTAGCCGCCCTGTCCCGATCCCCTCCTCATCTCCCGTTCCCTGCTAGGGCCGTCTGGGAGGAGCCCGATCCCATCCCGTGCGCTCGAACCCCCTCCTTCTCTCGATCTCCCTCTCGTTCCTACCACGTGCCGCCTCCCTTCGTTCTCCCCCTAGCGCCGCCAATTGCAGGGAGAGAGAGAGCTGCTTCGTCTCGTTCCCCTTTGCCCCCTCCTCGTCACCGGAGTCCAGCCACCGGACCAGCCGGAGGCCGCTGTCTCCATGGACGCCCGCAGGAGCGCCAACACCATCTTGCGCCGCCCACTTCCTGCAGCCGCTGCAGCCCCTGCCGACGACCAGCGCCCGCCGTGGCCGTTCCCTCCGCCGCGCTGTGCAGGAGCTCTGCCGCAACCGCCAACCTCCCACGCCTTGTCCTCGCTTGGATCCGCCAAGGAGCCGCTTGAACTCTCCTGCGCCACCGCTCCTTCTTTGATTTGGTGAGGACCAGCCGTCCCAAGCCCGGATTCGCTCGTCCGCTCCATCCACGCCCTTCGACCATCAGAGCCCCCTGCCCGAATGCCCAGGTCCTCGAGCACCTCCTGGTTTCGGCTCCTGTCAAACGCCCCAAACCGCCGCTGCCATGGCATGGACTCCTCTGCGTCCATGGCCCGTCCAGCCTCCAGAAGCTCCGCCTCCCTTGCTCCGGGCCAAGGCCTATGCCGTCCACTTTGTCCTGCTGCTGCTCTTCTCGTGCTGCGCCACCGTCGACCCCATGTTGCTGTAGGACCCAACTCATCATGCACCGTCGCCATTTTGTCTCATCTCGGTCAAGACCGAGACCGGCAAGTACCCGATGATTTAGATGCGCCAAGTACCTCGTCGACAAGTGTACCACTACCATCGAATTGAAACCAGCAAGTCCGACGACCCCAAGTACCACGACGACCCCAGAAGCCTCCGTAGCCACGGAAAACCAAACTAGACCTGTTCCGGCACCCTGCTGGAGGGGGAATCCCTCTCCAGTGGCCATCTTCATCATCCCGGTGCTCTCTATGACGAGGAGGGAGTAGTTCTCCCTCGGGGCTGAGGGTATGTACCAGTAGCTATGTGTTTGATCTCTCTCTCTCTCTCATGTTCTTTAGTTGGTACGATCTTGATGTATCGCGAGCTTTGCTATTATAGTTGGATCTTATGATGTTTCTCCCCCTCTACTCTCTTGTAATGGATTGAGCTTTCCCTCTGAAGTTATCTTATCGGATTGAGTCTTTAAGGATTTGAGAACACTTGATGTATGTCTTGCACGTGCTTATCTGTGGTGACAATGGGATATCATGTGATCCACTTGATGTATGTTTTGGTGATCAACTTGCGAGTTCCGTGACCTTGTGAACTTATGCATATGGGTTGGCACACGTTTTCTTCTTGACTCTCCAGTAGAATCTTTGGGGCACTCTTTGAAGTTCTTTGTGTTGATTTGAATAGATGAATCTGAGATTGTGTGATGCATATCGTATAATTATACCCACGGATACTTGAGGTGACATTGGAGTATCTAGGTGACATTAGGGTTTTGGTTGATTTGTGTCTTAAGGTGTTATTCTAGTACGAACTCTATGATAGATTGAACGGAAAGAATAGCTTCGTGTTATTTTATTACGGACTCTTGAATAGATCGATCAGAAAGGATAACTTTCAGGTGGTTTTGTACCCTACCATAATCTCTTCGTTTGTTCTCCGCTATTAGTGACTTTGGAGTGACTCTTTGTTGCATGTTGAGGGATGGTTATATGGTCCAAGTATGTTATTATTGTTGAGAGAACTTGCACTAGTGATAGTATGAACCCTAGGCCTTGTTTCAACGCATTGCAATACCGTTTGTGCTCACTTTTATCATTAGTTACCTTGCTGTTTTTATATTTTCATATTACAAAAACCTTTATCTACCATCCATATACCACTTGTATCACCATCTCTTCGCCGAACTAGTGCACCTATACAAGTTACCATTGTATTGGGTGTGTTGGGGACACAAGAGACTCTTTGTTATTTGGTTGCAGGGTTGCTTGAGAGAGACCATCTTCATCCTACGCCTCCCACGGATTGATAAACCTTAGGTCATCCACTTGAGGGAAATTTGCTACTGTCCTACAAACCTCTGCACTTGGAGGCCCCACAACGTCTACAAGAAGAAAGTTGTGTAGTAGACATCAAGCTCTTTTCTGGCGCCGTTGCCGGGGAGGTTAGCGGTTGAAGGTATATCTTTAGATCTTGCAATCGAATCTTTTTGTTTCTTGTTTTAGCACTAGTTTAGTTTATAAAAGAAAACTACCAAAAAATGGAATTAAGGGTACCTCATATGCTTCATCTTTTTAATATCTATCATGAAAATAAGAATTCCGATAATTGTGCTCAAGTGCTAGAATAAGAATGCATTAGAATGTTTGGCACTAAATATTTGAATGATGAGCATGATTGCAATGTTGTTAGTATGAATTCCTTGAATATCCATGATGCTAATGATATGCAAAGCCACAAGCTTGGGGAAGCTATGTTTGATGAAGATGATATTTTTTGTCCCCCATGTTTTGATGAGCAAATTTATTATGATGAAAGCATGCCTCCTATTTATGATGATTATATTGATGAAAGTGGATTTGGAGAGGTCATGACTTTATTTAGTGATGAATCCACTATTTCGGAAGAGGTTCCAATTGATTATGAGAACAAAGTTGCTATCTATGATGATTATTGTGATGAATTGTATGCTATCAAGAATGATGATATCCATGAAACTTGTCATCATGATTTTATTTTTCAATTGGATTATGCCTCACGTGATAATTATTTCGTTGAGTTTGCTCCCACTATTATTCATGAGAAGAATTTTGCTTGTGTGGAGAGTAATAAAATTTCTGTGCTTGTAGATCATGAAAAGAATGCTTTAGGTGCTGGTTATATTGTTGAATTCATTCATGATTATACTGAAAATTATTATGAGGGAGGAACATATGCTTGTAGGAATTGCAATAATATCAAGTTTCCTCTCTATGTGCTTAAAACTTTGAAGGCTTGTTTTACCTTCCTATGCAAGTTGATTCTTGTTCCCACAAGTTGTTTGCTCACAAAATACCTATACATAGGAAGTGTGTTAGGCTTAAATGTTCTAGTTATATTCTTCATGATGCTCTCTTGATGTTTCAATTCTTATCTTTTATGTGAGCATCATTGAATTCATCATGCCTAGCTAGGGGCGTTAAACGATAGCGCTTGTTGGGAGGCAACCCAATTTTATTTTTGTTCCTTTTTTTTGCTCCTGTTTAGTAATAAATAATTTATCTAGCCTATGTTATGATTGAGTTTTATGTTTAATTATTGTTTGTGCCATGTAGAACCTTTGGAAAGACTTGGGGAAAGTCTTTGCGATCTTGCTGTAAAAGACAGAAACTTTAGCGCTCACGAGAATTGCTGCCATTTTTTATTGGAAAGTGATATTTAGTTAATTATTTTTGCAGATGATTAATAGATAAATTCCTGACGTCCATCAGTTTCTTTTAGAATTTTTGTGTTTCCATAAGTATTCGAAACCTACAGATTACTACAGACTGTTCTGTTTTTGACAGATTCTGTTTTTCATGTGTTGTTTGCTTATTTTGATGAATCTATGGCTAGTAATAGAGTTTATGAACCATAGAAAAGTTGGAATACAGTAGGTTTAACACCAATATAAATAAATAATGAGTTCATTACAGTACCTTGAAGTGGTGGTTTGTTTTCTTTTACTAACGGAGCTCACGAAGATTTTTTGTTAAGTTTTGTGTTGTGAAGTTTTCAAGTTTTGGGTGATGATTCGATGGAATATGGAATAAGGAGTGGCAAGAGCCTAAGCTTGGGGATGCCCAAGGCACCCCAAGGTAATATTCAAGGACAACCAAAAGCCTAAGTTTGGGGATGCCCCGGAAGGCATCCCCTCTTTCTTCTTCGTTCATCGGTAACTTTACTTGGAGCTATATTTTTATTCACCACATGATATGTGTTTTGCTTGGAGCGTCATTTTATTTTCTTTTGTTTTGCTTACTGTTTGAATAAAATACCAAGATCTGAAATTATTAAATGTTAGGGAGTCTTCGCATAGTTGCATAATTATTCGACTACTCATTGATCTTCACTTATATCTTTTGGAGTAGTTTGTCATTTGCTCTAGTGCTTCACTTATATCCTTTTAGAGCACGGCGGTGGTTTTATTTTGAAGAAATAATTGATCTCTCATGCTTCACTTATGTTATTTTCAGAGTCTTTTAGAACAGCATGGTAATTTGCTTTGGTTAAGAATTTAGTCCTAATATGATGGGCATCCAAGAGGGATATAATAAAAACTATCATATAAAGTGCATTGAATACTATGAGAAGTTTGATACTTGATAATTGTTTTGAGATATGGAGATGGTGATATTAGAGTCATGCTAGTTGAGTAGTTGTGAATTTGAGAAATACTTGTGTTGAAGTTTGTGATTCCCGTAGAATGCACGTATGGTGAACTGTTATGTGACGAAGTCGGAGCATGATTTATTTATTGATTGTCTTCCTTATGAGTGGCAGTCGGGGACGAGCGACGGTCTTTTCCTACCAATCTATCCCCCTAGGAGCATGCGCGTAGTACTTTGTTTTGATAACTATTAGATTTTTGCAATAAGTATGTGAGTTCTTTATGACTAATGTTGAGTCCAGGGATTATACGCACTCTCACCCTTCCACCCTTGCTAGCCTCTCTAATACCGCGCACCTTTTGCCGGTATCATACACCCACCATATACCTTCCTCGAAACAGCCACCGTACCTACCTATCATGGCATCTCCATAGCCATTCCGAGATATATTGCCATGCAACTTTCCACCGTTCCGTTTACTATGACACGCTCCATCATTGTCATATTGCTTCGCATGATCATGTAGTTGATATTTTAGTTGTGGCAAAGCCACCGTTCATAATTCTTTCATATAAGTCACTCATGCATCATTGCTATCACTACAAAAACAGACACATCCGTGACATTTTGGGCGGAACAATTTTTTTTCTATCATACATATGACACTTCTGTGACGATAATTGTGACAAAACCCGGTATCATCATAGATGTGGTGGGCTCCTACTTCTATGACAAAAAATCATGACAGAAAATGAGCTTTTCGTCCTAGGCGGGCCGGAGACGCAGTTGCATGACATTCTTTGGGCCGTCCATGACAGGAAAAACCGTGGTAGAAGCGAGGGCGAGGAAAATTTCGGGGAGTTCCCGGTTACGGTCGGGGGCCGAGCGATGCACGTTTCTCTCGTACACATACGCGTGTGTGTGCGAGGCGTTGGCTCTAACTGAACCTGAGCGAGGTGTTGGGCTCTAACTGAACCCAAGTGATTGCACTGCAGGCTACGCATTACTAAACCCGAGCGATCGATCGATGGCTGTTAACTGAACCCGATCGAGCGATTCCTTCGCTACTGCTGCTAACTGAAGCCGATCGATGCTGCCTCTGGGATGAACAGTGAGAGTTGCGGGGGGGGGGGGGGGGGGGGGGGGGGGGGGGGGGGGGTTAGATGAACAGTGAGCGGTGGCGTTGCCTCTAGATGAACAGGACCCCGTGGTGTGGAGGGCTGGATGAACAGTAGACGATGGAAGGGTGCCCGTGGAGGGGTGGTTGAACAGTAGCCGGTGGAGTAGAGCGCGGTGGAGGCTGGATGAAGAGGAGCCCGTGGAGGCTGGAGGAGGTCGACGGTAGCCCGTGGAGGCTGGAGGAGGACGACGGTGGAGATGAACAGTGTCCCATGGAGTCCCGTTTTGCGGTACGCCACACCGCTCCCGATGAACAGGAACCCCGTTTCGACCGTAGGAGGTCCGTTTCGTCCGTTTTGCGGTACGCCACACCCCTCCCGATCAACAGGACCCCCGTTTCGACCGTAGGAGGTCCATTTCCTCCGTTTTGCGATACGCCACACCCCTCCCGATCAACAGGACCCCCGTTTCGACCATAAGAGGTCTGTTTCCTCCGTTTTGCGGTACGCCAGACCCCTCCCGATCAACAGGACCCCGTTCCGAACGTAGGAGGTCCATTTCCTCCGTTGTGCGGTACGCCAGGCCTCATTTCCATCGCCTGTTCCGTCCAAGCCCTCCCGATGAACATGACCACGCATTCCGTTCCGACCGAGCCGGTTGGCTCCCACGCATTCCATTGCCTCCCGTTGAACACGACACATTGCGTTGCGTCCCCATGAACACGACGCATTCCATTGCCTCCCCATGAACACGACGACGATGCCGTTTCTCCGTTCCGACCCAGCCATGTCAACGAGCCCTCGCCGTACGTATGCGCGAGTAGGCGTTCGAGACCCCGCCCGTATGTACACATTCGTGGCTGTATTTTCTTTCTTGCACCCTGGCCGCTGTACGTACGTGTACATGCTACGTGCGCGCCTCTACTACTACACGTGCGTATCTCTACATCCACCAGTATATATGTACGTACACGTTCGCGACCAGAATGACAACGCTACGTATGCTTCGACCAGGTGGGTCCCGACTATCAGGCACTTCCTTGCGTGCGAAGATGTAGCTGGTGGGTCCCAACAGTCAGCGGGGGCGAATCATTTTGTTTTTTTTGCCCAGACGAACTTCCTTGCGTGCGAAGGTGTAGCTGGTGGGTCCCAGCAGTCAGGGGGAAACGTTTTTTTTCACGAAATACGGTGGCCCGTCCGGTGGGTCCCCACTGTCAGGTGGAGGAATAATTATTTTGCGCGTAATAAGGAGGCACTTCCTTGCTGCTGTTGTGGACCCAGCTGTCAGCGTCTCTACGCATAGTGCTCTTCCGATGTAAGTCGGTCGTTGACCACGCCGCGCCGAGAGCACCACGGCAATGGACGACGGCGAGGCCTAGGAAGGGGACGACACGGAGGCATGAAAAACTCGGCAGTTGTTTCCCACGTGGAGGGGAGTACGACTGTACGAGGGTTTACTGGTTCGTCTGCCGTCGTCGGAGAATAACAGCAGGTGTGGGTGAGTAGAGGGATGGCTAGGCCAGCGATGGGAGTACGGTGGGGCGGTGAGGCCTGCACGGCAGCACAGCCGGTCACGGGGAGGAGGGAGCAGGTAGTCCCGCCGGCGCTTGTTTGAGTGGCTGGAGCAGGAAGAGCAGAGATTGAAGAAGCACGACGGCCGTTGGATGGACATCCAACAGTCAGTGCTTGTGCGTCAACCTTTTTTTAGGAAAGCCTCAAATCTGTAGAAAACGGCATACAACCCATCTGCCATTATTTCTAATAATTTACAACCCATTTGCTAATTCTTAAGGTTTTTTTGGAGCCCATATTCTTTTTGTTAGCATTATAGCCCATATTGTGGCCACGGTTAAAAAATTATACGAAATTTTGCATATCTCGGTGCGGTCCGAACTGTTTTTAATCCCGAAATTTCGACTCACATTCAAACTAATTTTAAAAATAAATGTATATCAATATAAAATCCAACAAATTCTCCACGCATAAAAATTAATGTAATTTAAAATTTTGAAATGAAAAAAAAAGATATTTGAAACTAATTGCCGGTTTGATGTGTTTAAAAAATGTACAACCCATTTCTCATTACTGATGGGCCATTTTGTCGGCCAGCCGAATGAAAGCTCTCCTCGTCTTGAAAGATTTGCAGCCCAACAGGCCTGAAAAAGCGACTTACTTGGCAAATCACAAAAAAACTGGGCTGTGGCCATGGACCCAGCTGTCAGCCTCTCCATGTACAGTACTCTTCCGATGGAAGTCATTCCTTGACCACGTTGACCACGCCGTGCGGAGAGCACCACGGCGGTGGACGAGGGCGAGGCCTAGGAAGGGGACGACGCGGAGCCAGGGAAGACGCGACAGTGGAAGCCCGCGCGGAGAGGAGTACGAGGGTTCACTAGTTCAGCTGTGGTGTGAGGCTGCCATCGCCGCAGGGCCTGGCCAACATTGGGAATAGTAGGGGGCGGTGAGGCCTCTGCGGCAGCACAGTCGGCCACGGGAGGCAGGAGCATGCGGCACGACTGGCGCTGCTTTGGGCAGCTGGAGCAAGAAGACCAGAGGTTGAAGAAGCACTACGACTGTTGGATGGACATCGTACGATCACTGGAGCTAGAATCGTTCATATTGACTAAGTTGACAAAGCCCTTCGTCCCCATCAACTTAGTGGGCCCACAAGTCAGCCTCCCACCAAGGTGGGTCCCAGCTAGCCGGGGAAGTATTCATTTTTTTGTGCGTAATAAGGAGGCACTTACGGTGGGTCCGAGCTGACAGCGGGGGGAACGTTTTTTTCATGAAATACGATGGCCCGTCCAGTGGGTCCCAACAGTCAGGGGGAAACGATTTTTTTCGCAAAATACTGGTGGCCTGTCCATGGGTCCCCGCTGTCAGGTGGAGGAATAATTATTTTCCGCGTAATAAGGAGGCACTTCCTTGCGGCTGCTGTGGACCCAGCTGTCAGCCTCTCCACGTACAGTACTCTTCCGATGGAAGTCGGTCGTTGACCACATTGACCACGCCGCGCCGAGAGCACCACAGCGGTGGACGACGACGAGGCCTAGGAAGGGGACTACGCGGAGCCGGGCAAGACACGGCAGTGGATGCCCACGCAGAGAGGAGTACGAGCGTTCACTGGTTCGGCTGCGGTGTGAGGCTGCCGTCGCTGCAGAATAACAGGGGGTGTGGGTGAGTGGAGGGATGGCCTGGCCAGTGGTGGGAGTAGTATGGGGGTGGTGAGGCCTCCGCGGTAGCACAGCCGGCCACGGGAGGCAGGAGCAGGCGGCACGACCGGCGCTGCTTTGGGCGGCTGGAGCAAGAAGACCACAGGTTGAAGAAGCACTATGGCCGTTGGATGGACATCATACGGTCACTGGAGTATTGACTAAGTTGACAAAGCCCTCCGTCCCCGTCAACTTAGTAGGCCCACAAGTCAGCCCAACAATATGGTGGGTCCTAGCTAGCAGGGGGTATTCATTTTTTTGCACGTAATAAGGAGGCACTTCCTTGCGTGCGAAGATATAGCTGGTGCATCCGACCTATCAACGGGGGAAACATTTTTTTTCCGCTAAATACAGAGGCCCTTCCTGTGGGTCCTAGCTGTCAGGTGGAGGAATCATTATTTTGCGCGTAATAATGAGGCATTTCCTCGCGTGCGGCCGTGGACCCAGCTGCCAGCCTCTCCACGTATAGTCCACTTCCGATGGATGTAGTTCATTGACCATGTTGACCAGGCCGCGCCGAGAGCACCAGGGCGGTGGACGACGGCAAGGCCTAGGAAGGGAACGACACGGAGCCAGGGAATACTCCGCAGTTTTTTCTTACGCGGAGGAGTACGACGGTTTACTGGTTTGTCTGCCGTTGCCGGAGAATAACAACATGTGTGGGTGAGTAGAGGGATGGCTAGCCCAGCGATGGGAGTACGGTGGGGCCGTGAAGCCTGTGCGGCAGTATAGCAGGCCGCGGGAGGAGGGAGCAGGCAGTCTCGCCGGTGCTTGTTTGAGCGGCTGGAGCATGAAGAGCAGAGATTGAAGAAGCACGACAGCCATTGGATGGACATCCAACAGTCACTACTCTCGTGTGTTGACTAAGTTGACAGGGCGTTGCGTGTGCGTCAACCTTTTTTTGATGAAAGTATATGCGTCAACCTGTAGTAGGCGCACAAGTCAGCCTCAAATCTGTGGAAAACAGCATACATCCCATCTGCCATTATTTCTAATAATGTACAACCCATTTGCTAATTCTTAAGAATTTTTTTGGAGCCCATCTTCTTTTTGTTAGCATTACACCGCATATTGTGGCCACGGTTAAAAAGTATACAAAATTTTGCATATTTTGGTGCGGTTAACTATTTTTAATCCAGAAATATCGATTCAAATTCAAACTATTTTGAAAAATAATTTATATAAATATAAAATCCAAATAATTGTCCACGCATAAAAATCAATGGAAGTTAAGATCTTGTAATGAAAATAAATGAAACTAATTCCCGGTTTGATGTGTTTTAAAAATGTACAGCCCATTTCTGGGCAAACCGAATGAAACTCTCCTCGTCTTGAAAGATTTGCAGCCCAGCAGGGCCGATAAAGCAAGTAAGCCTTGTTTTGGTATTTCTTAAAAAAAATAGAACTGGGCTAGCCATTTTCAGCAAGAAAAAAACACAAATGGGCTCATGATGTGGTAAACATAAATAAAACCCTGGCTAGACGGGCCATAGCCCCCACACAACCCCATTGTTACCCTGATCCGTCGCTAAACCTAGTATAAATAACAACTACTTGTTCCTCAAAAAAAAACTGCGCGACTTGCTGGCTCCCTGGTGTCAGCCGCTCGTAGTGTAATTCTCTCGTTTATTGACTATGTTGACAATCACGTGAGCCCCAGATGTCCAACCTTTAGGAGGAACCATATTTTTGGGCTTGTACTATAGAGGCACTTGCTTGCGTACTGCCATGACGTTGGTGGGTCTCTATTGTCATCCTCTCCATGTACAGTCATCTCCTTGTTCCTCTCGGTTGTTGACGACGTTGACAACGCAAGAGGGCGGCGCACTGCGCACGGCGAGCGAACCAAGGCCGCAAGGCGGAGGACGACGGCGAGGCCTCGGACGAAACGAACAGGAGCCATTGAAGATGTGCCGGTCCAGTCGCAGGCGGAGGGGAGTATGAGGGTTGACTGGTTCGGGCGCGGGTGCGTGTTGGGGCTGACGTCGCCAGAGAATAATAGGACGTGTGGGGGAATAGAGGGAGGGACTGGCCAACATTGGAGGGTACGTATGGTAGGGCGGCGGAGGCGCAGCCAACCATGGGAGGCGGGAGCAGGCGGAGCCAACAGGGTGGTTTGGTTTGGGCGGCTGGAGGAAGAAGAAGACAAGAGATAGAAGATACACGACAGATGTTGGATGTCAATCCAACGGCTGGTAGGCAGAATTGTTTGTTGACTGGCTAGTAAGTCGACACCACCTTGGATAGGCTATTTCCTCGCGGGTCCCAAATGTCAGAATGTAAATCTGTCACGGTCATGCAGCCTTTCCTATGAAAATTTACAGCCCATTTGATGTGCTAGTTCGAAATAAGTTTGTGGGTGCTGGTGGGGGCTAATCACTTGGCTTCTGTAATGCATAGTGAGCTCAAGCAGCCGGCGAGAGTGATGTTATTTCCCTTGGTTGGGATTTGTTACAATATTTCACTCTAAATTAAACGAATGGCAAGCCATTTGCCTTGCTTCAAAGAAAATATGACAGTCACAACCGAGTTGAAAAGGGCAGGAACATCTAACTCCAGCTTACAAACTATACAAAAGCACGAGGGTTAATTGTTCATCAGGTTTACAAAAAAACCAGATTGAAAAGGGCAACAACATCTAACTCCAGCATTGTTTTCGGCAGTCACAGTCAAATGGATCGGTCAGGTCCATAGAATGGACATCCTGGGTCGTAAAATTTACTGGATTATGACCACAATATGTTGTAAATAGAAGTCCGGCACGTTCAGAAGCTCTTTTTCCCACCTGAAACTCCTTTTTTGCTCTTCGACATACCCATCCGTCAATTCAGTAAATATATGGGTTTTTGAATTGATTTTACTATTTACTAGTGTGGATGGGCTGTTTTGTCTTGGGCCCAGAGAAACAATTACTACTAGTACAGTGGAGACACTCTACAGCTACCCAGAAAAACTATTACTACTAGTACAGTGGAGACACTCTACCGCTTCTAGCTCCTCCTAGGTCATTCAAACGTCTCCCTCTACTGAATGCCATTATACTTTTGTTCACCGACATGCGGGCCATGCAGCGCGCGGGCCCAAATGCCATCCACCAAATTAGAAGGCAGTATACAGGCGGAGAGTCACCCCGGTCATAGCGCGACAGTAATGAGCTGTCGTATCACAAAACCCCACCTCCCCACAGTCTAAGTTTGATGGACGAAGCAACCACCATTTCACTCTTCGCTGAATCCCCTTCTCCCTCACCGTCTTCAAGAAAGGCAACACTCGCATCTGCCACTGTTCTTCTCTCCGAACGAAGGGAAGGTAAGCGGATCCTTGATGTTGGTATATTTTTGTTCAGAGAAAAAAAAGAACTTTTGCAAAGCAATAAGCGATCCCCACTCTCTTTTTTGTTTCATTGTCATTGTGATTGTGTTTTCCTTTCAATGGTCTCCTAGTATTCGTCAGTTTCATGATGGACCAAGGAGAACTAGGCAAAGATCTGCCGATATTGGAGCAGACGCAGGAGGCTGGTCCCCACGAGACAGAGAGCTCCAAGAAGATGGAGGAAACCACCGAGCCGACCCCATATACGCTCATGGCCACTACTGAGATGGTCAACGCCCCATTTGAGGTTACAACCCCATGGCACTGCAGGAGCAGTTTTCCCCCTTCGAGGATGTGTCCCCCGCTGAGCTGCCCAAGGTGATTTCCTTCTTTCCCGATCTCGATTGTGGTTTTTCATCTAAGTATGTGGTGATTTTTTTAGAAAAGGAAGTATGTGGTGATTAATAATGCAAAATTTTATTAGCTTCAATGCCATGCTATACATAGTGGTTTAAATAACTTGTGTTTATTATACTGAAAAGTAATTCAAAATTTGTTTCTGTTTCAATTAGAGCCCTGATGCAGACAAGGATTGTGTGGTTGTACATGTCACTCGCTATGAGGCGGACGACCTGAATATACAAACTGGGAAAACATTGTTCTTAGGCTGTTGGATCCTGGAAGCCATTTGCGGTTATACAAATGAAGAGTTGTATTCCAGCCTTACTGTTGTCAGGCGTGTTGTCCAGGGTGTACTGAAGCACAAGAAGTTCAAAGCTACTCCTTCGTTTGTGAGGCATACTGTTCTTGTCAAGCTTATGCAAGAAGATGATGTGGCATGCCTCCACAAACAAGTTTATCAGTGGCAAGTCCACAAGGTTGTCTTCATGAAGGTTCACAGGATTGAGCTGCTGCTGGACGTCCTCGATGATGTTCATGGCAAGGTCCGTCTTGTGTCCAGCCCAAATTAGATCGAGGCATGAAATAGTTGCCCCAGCTAGTGTTTAATAGTAGTTTGGATTGTGTCTAATTATCCAAACCTTGCCTATTATCGACCCCTCTGGGGCTAGTACTCTGTTTGAATCCGTCTATGGGAACTGCTGCTACTTTTGTGTGCCCGTGAATCATGTGAGAACCATCGTAATTTTTGCTGAAACAGATGCGTCCTCACTAGTTTTTTCATGAATATGGCATGGTAAGACATAAGTTGTCATGGTTTATCATACGAGCAGTGTGTGTTTTGATGAAATAGAGCACTCATTCGAGAACCGTGCGCCGACGTATAGATAAGTACTTGTAAACAATGTTGGTGCTACCCCACATGTAAGCAGTTGTGCAAAACACGGCACATTGGCTCAGCTCGCTTCAACACTAGGCTATCGACCAGCTAACAATCAACAATCTGCTGTCTGACATATAAGCAACTATGTATCTTGTTACAGTGGTTCATGCAGTTAATTGAGGTCACAATGTAATAAATTCCAAACGTTCACACGCTAGTCCAGCGCTCATGTGGAACACTCACATTAAACTCGTCTTCATAAAAAACTTGAAAAGCATAAGTTAAGCAATTTTATACATCTCAATGATTCATAGAACATAACAAACATATACTAGTTCACAGCAAAAGACAAAGTTGTGAGAAGGTTTACAAATCAAGAAAAAACAAGCAAGGCTTCTCTGAGCAAAGGGCCTCCCGGCAGGCTTAAATTTCCTGGAGTTCACTCTGGTTTTTTCTTGTTGCCACCATCCAGGGTTAGGTTCTCTCATTCCAGAATAACCAATTATAATTGTGGTCTCAGCTGGAATGCTGAACTGAACCATACAGTGTACTGACCAGCTGAAATGCTTGTGCATTCCACTAAATTTAAGCACCGCTATTTGCAGAAATAAGCAGACCACAATGCTACTTGTCCGCGCACCTGTCCAAAAAACCGCCGTGCAGCCGTGCCAGCCAGTCCTCGGTCCATGGATGAACTGGTAGAAAGTGCATTCCGGACTAGGATGCAGTTGTTTTCGCTCGTCCCTACACTGCAATCAGGAAGTAAAACGCACGAATCAGCTTCTTTTAGATTGCGTTGGTCATTCTACCTTAGTTACTACCAATGTAGGGATACCTTGAAGACGGGAGGTTAGATGACGGCAACGAGGGATAGCCATCTCATTTTGCACAGTTGTACTAAAACTGAGGTGTGTGCTTTTGATTGCGTGGATAGAAACGATACGGAGACAGACATCCCGAAACGATATGGAGACAGACATCCCTGTTTGCGCAAATACGAAATACGGTTATTTAAACAGTGACAGATATTACTACTTTCCCCCGTTTCCTCTTAGAACCAAGTCCTAGATTCATGCTACAGCTTTCCCACTTTCTTCCCTATTTGAACCAACGCTTTGAGTTGACTATATGAACTAGCTTTACTTCTAATAATAGTAGAAGTCTAGGTAGCTTTGGAACAGCAGACAGAAGTAGAAGAGGATCTACACAAAGGGAGCTGGGGCAGTAGAGCAAGGCATGTTTCGAAGGAATATATACCTGAGGGTCATCGGCATGTGGCAAAGACGGCGTCGGGAGGCCGCATCTTGGCCACAATACCGCAGGGAGGAAGAAGGGGTCGGAGGCCCTCCCGAGCCGGCGCTCTCTCAGAGAGAATGGCACGGCCGCCGATCGGGACGCACGGGCAGCCGTTGGTCTCCTCCCTCATCGCCGATGACAGCGTGAACGATGCACCTACACCCCTGCCCCGGTCGAGGTTGTCCAGCCGGATTTGTGACCAGCCGTGAGCTGAGAGAGAGTGTGGCCACCTATGTGTTGCTTAGATCTGGAGAGCACGAGAGAGTGAACGAGAGGAACCCTAGTAAAGCAAGCGCTAAGGCTCCTGCTTTTATATATAGTGGAGTGATTTTGTTGTACCAGCTTCAAAAAAATGCGCTCCTACGTGTACCCGCGAGTGGGTGTGAGAGAAGTAGTGCGTGCGTGCACCGCTTCTCTTCGTGAGAGTACAATATACTATGCCCAAAGAACGTTCGCCGTAAGAGTAATAGTATAAGTGTGTGATGTGTGAGCTAAAATAAAATGTGCGCACCGTCTTTTGTTTTTTAGAAGTTCTAAGGCTAGGGTGTGAAGAGCACATATGTGCATGACGTCTACTTGTAGATAGACGGTGGGTGCGACATGCGAGTCTGTGAGAGGACTCGGGAGAGTCGTGACTCGTGAGGGTGCGTGTGCGTGGGAGAGAGGGGGGCATGTATCAATGCAATGCATGTGTCCGTAAATCATTATCCAAAAAATGTTCGCCACAAGCCTTTTCCTGACGAACACCATAAGAACCATTAGATCGGCATCCGACAGTGTCAGTTTTGCCATGTCATTTAACAGAACAGCCACTCCTCCTACACACAAATCTTCCACATGAGTGTTAGCAACTGCCGTATGCTCCCTCCGTTCCGAAATGCAGTGCATATAGCTTTATTGAAAATTCGAACCTCGCAAACTTTTACTGAGTTTTCGTGTACCAAATTGCATATGTAGAATACCATGTATATATATCATTTCATTCATCTTCGAGAGGTAACTATAAAGATGGGTGAGGAGTCTACAAAGAAAGACCATCGTATCACCCGCAGCAATTTCAAGCATCCTTTAGTGTCGAGGAATATCATAGGAACTCTATATGATATGATTTTTATAGGATTTTTTCCTTTAGAGCCAATTGGTTCATAGGAATAGATTCATATACTCCACATTTCAAAAGAAATAAACATGATATCATTTCTATAGCTTTAGAGCCACTTGGTTCATATGAATGGATTCCTATACTCCCTTAATTTCAAAGGAAAATAAACATTAGCGTATATTCAATAGAAAAGTTCCTATGATATGAACCAAATTACATCTCTTTTCTAATCCCTCCTCATAGGAATTGAGATACATGTCATCTCTAGATTCAATAGAAAAGTTCCTATGATGTGAACCAAATGAAATCTCTTTTCCAGTCCCTACTCATAGGAATTGAGATGCTCCATGTCATCTCTTTCCCTACAACTTCCATGTATACATCTTCTGTTCCTAAATAGATAGTACAACCCACTAGTAGCTTTTTTCCAAAACATGCAACTATGGCACAAGAACTATATAGTGTGCCAATAACTTTGAAAGATGGTCGCTGGATGAAGCTAACCCGACAGTGCAGAGATAGGCAAATCCGAGCACTACTGGCCGTTGGATATCATCAACATTCCACCAGATCTGCCACATGTACAATTTAGAAGACTCCATTGTTGAACTTAAGCATAATGCACAAACCTCAAAACACAAGCACTTCTCCTTGGTTCTAGAATCTTCTGTACCATAATTGATTATTTTTTCTAAATGAATTGCCATTATTTGTTTTTTACTTTATGATTTACAATGCACAACCCCATGAATCTTAATTTTTTTATAAAACTAATTGATTTTGAATGAGATGAACTATAAGAACTAAACGAACATCTACATCATGCATATATGACCCAAAGCTTTACATGCTATAGTGTGTATTTATTCATAATTTGGTTTCGAAATCTCATGCGTTCAATACATGTGTACCTTACTAGTTTTGAGTAGAGTAGAAAATTTCACGCGGCCCCGGGTATATCAAAATGCAGGGCCCATGCATCATTGCCTTTCGGTCGAACCTACATCCACAATTTTTTGTACGTACTATATCTCCACTGGTCCCCGAGCCCAAAATGCTGCCTCGTTCCAGTAAAATCAAGTGGCCCACACATATTTAAGGTGTCGACTCGAACCCATTTACTATGACGTGGCCCCGCACGCCGTAGTACTCCTACAAACCCTACTGCCGCACTCATCATCGGTTTTCTTCAAGAGGATGAGGAAGAAGCCGATTTGTGGTGGAGGCGCTTTCAAAAAAAGGATCTTTAGTGGAGACCCCTACCCTTGGGTGCCCTAGGTAGCTGCCGCATGCATCATTGTTTTCTCTTTTCTTTATGCTCTTGTGCCCTAGAGTGAAATGATGGTTGCTTTGTCCGTCCAGCTTAATGCGGGAAATGTGGGGCTTTGTGATTTGACCCCTCATCGCTCATTTTCTACTACTGCGGCGCTACGACCGGGGTGCCTCCAATTCCAACCGCTGCTCCGAACTGTAATTTGGTGCATCGCACATGGAACAAGACGGTGGATGAGCCACATGTCGGCCAAAGGGGTCCTGTTAAGTGTGTCGCCATTTCATGTGCGGACTGACCCTGCTTGAGTTGCTACGCCAACACGACAGGAGGAGCCTACCACTTGGTTTTGCTTCTTGGTGAAACCCAACTATATTGATCTAAAAAGATACGTGCTGAACTACCCTCTTCGTCTTGTTTTTTTATTTTTAGGCGTCTCGGTTTATAGGGCCTGCACGTAGTTCTAGGTCATCCATTTGACTAATACTATGTCACAAAAACTATATCATTGGATTCTTAAGAGGATGTAGTTGTATTTAAAAGTCGAGGGCGGGGCTTTTCCTGCGTGGTAGGAGGGGCAGTTCCGCCTAGTCGGTTCGATAGAGACGCGAGAAGACGAGGGAGTAGGCTGCTGCAAACGTAGGGCTGTGTGATTTGACAGCGAGTTACTGGTGGACAGGTGGGGCCCCGTGATTTGACTTGCCATTATCATTTTAATTGCGGCGCTACGACCGGTGTGAGTCTCCCGATTCCTGACCACCTCCATATAGGTGCCTCTCCCAATGCTCCACCATGTAGTAGAGGCTGGCTCTTGCATGAGAGCCCACTTCTCCACTTTTTCCTTGCCTCTCTTTCCTCCACATATGCAAAAATGCCATGTAAAGCGCACTATTGTACTTACTTTTACTTGCTCCTACAGGTGCTTAAGCTTGCCACATAGGCATAAAGTCTGATGTGGCAAGTTAATCAAGAAGAGAGAGACTAGTTTGGTGACCCAAGGAAGAAACGGTGCTAAGCGCGTGTACCTAGGTGAAAAGGCAATTTTGAGTCTATAGCTAATTAAATGAGGCAAACTTAGCAACACCATTTCATTGGAAGAGGTCACTCCTTGGAAAATGCAATAAATACTAGTACTCCCTGTGTCCCATAATATAAGAATGTTTTTGGCACTACACTAGTGTCAAAAACGTTCTTATATTATGGGACGGAGGGAGTACGAAGAAAGAGATAGAGAGGAGTAAAAAACACTTATAGCCAACCTTGTTGTAGTATGAGTGACTAAGTGATGACTATGTATGACATGCCAACATCAGATAGCCTAATGCATCGTGTTAAATCTCCAAGGGCGTGACCGCGCGAGCGACGCGACGGTCGTGGTAGGCGCGACCATGATACAGGCTGCTGGCAGCCCTTGGATCTGAGATCAAACGGTCGCATGCTAAGTTGCTGAAAATTTGCAGAATAACCCTCCAGGATAGGATATTCACCCATAGGTCTAGAATCACGCCATGCAACCATTTGATCTCAGATCCAAGGGCTCTCGGAAGCCCGTATCATGGGAGAATGGAAAGCCACTACCCTGCCGTTCTCACGCTGGCAGTTCGCTCCTACTCGTCCCCGCATGTCCTTTAATACTACGATGGTTCGCTCCTAGTCGTCCCGTCCATTCACATTACGGCAGTTCCACTAATCCTAACCCTCCTCCCAAATCCATGGCGTCCCAAATCTCCATGATCGGCGGTGAGTACAAGGTTAGAACCATCACCGGTGATGAGTTCGACGTCATCTACACCCGTTCTTCCGTGATGGTGAAAGGATGCCTTTCTCGCTTCATACGCATGTTTGAAAACTCAGATGATGAGTGGGTCGCTGGGCTAGATGTTGAGTACACCATAGTCCTGGGACGAGAGAAGGATCTAAAGGACGAAGAGAGGAAGAAGCCCACCATGATCCAGGTTTGCATACATAACATTTGCTTGGTCTACCACATATGCCATGCCGATATTGAGTGCCAGGATTTTAAGAACTTCCTCAAGGACAAAAGAGTGAAATTCGTTACTGTAGGCTTTAAGAACAATAGGGATGTCCTGTGTCGGATAGGTCTCGTTGTAGGCCAGCCCTTCGATCTCCAGAAGGCAAGCCTGGTGTCCTCCTCTCAACCTTCAATGCTGACCCTGGCAGGAGCCATGGTTCATCCTTTGTACCGTAAACTGGAGAAACCTCATTACACATTTCATCGTCATGCATGGCAGCGGAATGTACTAGATATAGACCACATCCACTACGCTGCAATGGATGGCTACCTTTGTTTCAATATCTACGAGGGTTGGATGAAGAGCAACAGCCAAGTGTGCGGTTCAAGCAAAGAAGTATCGGCCAAGAGGGAGAGGGACAAGGACGAAGTCGAGGACGTGGATGAGGACTCTGAGTAAGGTGGCATCGTTGTTGCTCTCTATATGTACCACCTTTTTTTTAATTTCAATTTTTGCTCCATGGCGCAATCCATCGATAGTACTACTGTACAAAAGTATACATTTTTAAAAGGCTAGAGTACTGTTCATCACATATATAGCCAGTTAAATTCTCAACCTAGAACGACGTGCATGCCATGTAGTAAACCAATACGGAGGAAGTATAGTAAAAATGAGGTGATTTTATCGAGTGATCGGTGGGGGAGCATGGCCTGTCATGCGGTCCCACGTGTCATGATGTACCAAGGCGATGCGCGTGTCCCTCTTGAGGAAGAAGCAATACTACGTGGTTTGAGATGATGGCGAACCGAAGTGTGAAATAATGGTTGCTTCGTCCGTCTGGGAAGGTGCGGCATTGTGATTTGACGTCTCATTGCTCATTACTACTACTGGGCCGGTACGAGTGGGGTGCGTCCCCCCTGCTGTTCTGCACTGTTATTTGGTGCTTGACACATCGACCCGATTGCTATATGTCCCACATGTCGGTGATAGGAAGTACAGAATTCATGAAAGGGAGCGTCGACGGAGGAGTATACTACAGAATTCATGAAAGGGAGTGACTTAGTTTTGGAAAAAATCTGTTTTTATGGAGTACGTACCCACTAGGGTTTATAGGGCTCATCTAAAAACATTCGTTTTTCCTTTTGATAAGTCTCAATTCTACTATACTAGTAGTAGTACCATTACATGTTGGATTTCGAGGTGCGTTAGATCACCCGACGCAAGCAGTGTCAAGAGGAAACTAACCAATGCATGTACAAGTTCATGGAAATTTAGTGGTCATTCATGCATTCGTTCTAATTAATGCATCGGTAAACATAACTTCTTGAGAAAAATGAGGGTACTAATTACTTGTGCAAACTACGAAATTAATTTGACCACTCACCGTCTACCTTGGTTGGAGAGATTTTGAAATTGAGCCATAAACTGGAAAGGAGGGAGTAGTAACTTTTGTCTCGATTACTATTTGTGGCCTTGTATAGATGCAAAATGTATTTTTTTATAGTGGCCTTGTATAAGTAAATGGAGGGAGTACTAACCAAAGTACGTAGTAGGGACGAGGAGTAAACGGAGGGAGTAGTAAAATTTTCTCCTCGTGCTTGAGGCACCGCGCGCGTGGGCGAGGGAGCGTGCGTAAAGGCGTACAGTAGTAGTAGTAGTAGTAGTAGTAGTAGTACTACTACTACTACTACTACTACTACTACTACTACTACTACTACTACTACTACTACTACTACTACTACTACTCGTAAGCAAGCTTCACCTCATCCTGCGAGCCACCGCGCCCGTGGGCGGGGGAGACGGCGTACTAAGCAAGCTTCTCCTCGTTCTGCGAGTTGACGGGACACATCAAAAGTACTCCAGTTATAGAGCCTTGCCTCTAAGGTAGGCCCCACATGGTTTGCCTCTCTTTTTAATTTAACATAACACGTCAAGTCGCAATTTGTTTGTTCACCCGTGGTAGACGATCCTCCCTCCACCAAGTGGACAACCAGTACACGTGCCAAATTACCACGTGGGCTGCCTTTTTCGTACAGAAATGAGCTCCACCGTGTACCCGCGCGGGTGTGGTTGGGAAAGAGACGGGAGTACGTGTGCCGTGCGTGCACCTCTTCTCTTCATGCACGTCCCCCACCTATGTGGGTGTGTGTGAGAGAGGTACAAACCTAGACATAATGCGCCGTCCATCCCCATGCCCCCGCCCAGTCCGACCACCAGTCACCACCACGCCCCACTCCTCCTCACCTTATCTCTCATCTTTCTCCCTCAATTTTTATATACAAGGGGCCACTATCAAAATTACAATTTGCAGATATACAAGGCCACTAACACTAATCGATGCAATATTAATGGTGTTTGCCTCGTGGTACTAGCAAAGTAGGACATTAATTATCCCTTGCATGCATGCGGGAGTTTGTAAAAAAATGCATCTTAATGTTCCGTGCAATGCACGAGCATCTTGCTAGTCCATGAAAACAACACATGGCAAAATTCCACGGCGAACGAGGGATTTGAATCTGTTGGGAGGGGCTGTTTGGATCTTGCCCGGGGTAGCCAAATATTGGCGACCCTTTTGTCCACCGGTGCCTTTGCCACCGATGAACGAGGAATGGCTCGGGTGCTCATGCTGTCATGCATCCTCCAGCGTGCACGTTGGAGGCGAGCTCGCATGAGTTGTGTTTTTTGTCCCACAACGCCTCCCGAGCCGCCCGCAGACCAACCGGCGACCCGCAAATTACGCCATCCAACCGTAGCCGCACACATTATGACAACAACTCAACCAACCGGACGAAATTCACGCAAACACGTAGACAAACTGATATTTCATACAAACAACGACAGAAATCATATAAAATACCGGATTTTCATACAAACATGACGGATTTCATTACATTCAAATGAACTATGCAGTGCTAGTTCTGGACAGCACAGGTATATAATACCTGGCCTAAATGGTCGCCCGCCGATCGATTTGTATTCCTCATGTCCGGAAGCACGATCACCGGACTGCCGGGAGCCCCGGAGGTATATGCTTCAGCGCAAAGGACGGCTCGCTTCCCCACTGCCCAACTGATATCATTGGCTGGTGCCGAAGATGATGGTGGCCGACACCGGTTCGAGTTCATCACCGGCCACTACTTCGCCATGGCCGGCGCCGGCTCGAGTTCATCCTAACATTCCCCTCTTCCGTGGAGCCCATGCGGGGTCGACGAAGGTCCTCGCAACAAAAGGATCTGGCAAGACACCTGCTGTTACACTAGCGTCACCTCCGCGGTGGCCTTCATGGGACCAAAGCGGCGGCGGCCTCCCATGTTCTACTTCTCCTTGATGATGGCGGCGGATGCGGAGGCGCTGGCCACCGACTCATCGCTCTCCGCGCACCCGGATTCTATCGCTGCTTGCATGGCGCGGCCGCCGGCATGGGAGTCTCGGCCACAGAAACAGGAGACGCGGTACGAGGCGGCGGCGTGGACGACAGCAACGACGCCCGTGTGCCGCTCGTCGTCGAGCTGGCCTGGAGCGGCGAGTTGCTGAACCGCACGCCGGCTTGGGGTGGCAACTGGCTCCGTCGGGCGAGGGGAGGGAGGTGGATCAGCGAGCTGCATAGCTTGTATCCGGCGGGCTAGCCAGCCGGCTTGGATGCGGAATAACTACTCTTCGTAAGCCATTGTAAGAGTGGACAAAATGGTGGAGGAGATAGGGGAGCGGCGGAGGTGTGCGATTCTTGGCCGATGTTTGGCCTCGTTTAAATAGGAGATTAAATAGACGACAAACGGGAGGAGCTTGGCTGGCGTTGCGTTAACGCCGGCCCGGTCATGAACGGATGTGTGTCCAGAGTGGGTTTCTCGGCTTCCACACAGGCGGGTTTCATGGAGGCGTTTGAATGCGGCACGGAGGCGTGTTCAGCCGGGCGTGCCACGAGTGTCGCCCTCGACTCTGACCTAGGACACCGCACCATTCTTCCACTGACGTGTGGGCTCTTTGGGTGGATGGCCTGCATGTTAGTGACCCAACGCAGGCAGCGCACAGCAGAGGAACCTTTGGTGGGCCAGGGCGGTCAGAAGCGGGCATTTCATAAACCGATGATTGTTCATTGAGTGTGACATCATCTTTTTCATGTAGATAAGCCTACTATGTTGATAGCCCGTTCGATACGTTGTGATTCATAAAGACCGCTGCAAACATCAATGTTCTGCTTATCACAGATAAGATTGATTAATACTTGTAACAATCCATGTCCTTAACAAGGTGCATGCATGTATAGGTTGAGCGTGTGTCTTGCGTCGTGTGCTGTGTGCATGCAGGCGTGCGAGTGTTGCGTGCGTGCAAGGGTACGTTTCAGTGTTGCATGCATGGGTGCGTACGTGCGTGTGTTCGTGAGTGCATGTGTACGTGTCAGTGTTGCACGCCAGCATGTGTGTGTGTGTGCGTGTCAGTGTTGCACGCCTACATGCGTGCGTGTCTTGCGTGCGTGCATGTGTACGTGCGGGGTGAGGCTACACGTCAGTCGGCTGACTTTTTCATCTCTGGTCATTAGATTTTCCAGCTGTTGGATACGAAATCAAGGGCCTCCAGTTTATCATCAAACTCCACCCCCTTAAGCCGCCAGCCACCACCGGCCGAACCGCCAACCCCCGCCGCCCGCGGCCGGCCCGCCCCCCCCCCAAACACCCCCCCCCCCCGTTCCGCCGCCGCACCGGCCATCCCTCTAGCCCCCCCACCAAGCTTTTTCTCTGGGGATCCCCACCCCACCGCCCAATGAACGCCCTCCAACCGCCAGTGACTACCAACCAGAGGTCTCATGACTTCGAATACCCACCGACCACTAATTTATTACCATTTCTGTCCTTCATATACGCGCTAACGGGTGGGCCCTATGGTAATGTGCACTGCTGAATGTGGACTGTTTGACTGGTCAATTGATCGTGTTATCAACAAATTACGGAGCTGTATGGTGAGCCAGTGACCGTATGATCACCCTAAAATGTACTCCTATTTTATTAACACAATACAGACTCAAACTACCATTTCTTTCTTTCATATACGGGCTGACAGGTGGGCCCCACGGTTACGCGCCCCGATGGTGCAACACTAGTTGCGCCGCATGGAACGTTTGACTGGTCAATTGATTGTGTCATCAACAAAATACGGAGTTGTACGGGTGAGCCAGTGACTGTATAATCAGGATATGTATTTGTTTAACACGGTACAGATGCAAGGGCTCATATATACGCGCAAGCACTCACCGCTATAAGCGCACACACGCGAACCCTACCCCTATGAGCACCTTCGAGAGAGTGGGCTAGCATATATGTTCTTGAGATTTTATGAAGTCACCATAGGTGCCTCGTAGTCGAGTGGAACGTCTCCTCCCACTGAACGTACATCACCGGAAAATACTGAAATTAACACAAGATAAATGCGAGCATCGGGACTTTAACCTTGGTGGGCTCGAGAAACCACTGTCCTCTGACCATCCAACCACATGTTGGTTAGCACGACAAAATGTATGTGGTGACCGTGATGAGCTTATTCTGAAGTCCAGTGACCATATCGTGCTTTCGCTTCAAATACAATGACCGTAAGTGTCGTCAACAAAATACGGAGCACGCATCAAATGCAAAGTCCGTCAGTGTCATCAACAAAATATGGAGACGTATCGTGAGCTAGATACCATTGTACTATTGTATATGCTTATTTTCTTAGTGGCCGATTGCGTGTGTGGTGTGGTGGGCACATCATTTCTAGTTGTGGTGGGTCAACATGAAGACTCATGGGTCGGTTCCATCCTGCGCCACATATAGGTTGGACCGAGACGTTTTATACGAAGACCCATGGGGAGGACCCGGCGTACAACACGAAGCTACCAGAGTCGCGGAGGACTCTATCCCCACTGGTGATAAGCCGACTATATATGATTTGTAACCCTAGGCCCTTAGTATGTTATACAAGCTTGGGGGCTAGTTCGTCGATAGTATACACACACGCACAATGCCTGGTATTCACGTGTACTTTGTACACACCCCTATCACTAATATACAGTACCAAGAGTAGGCTCTTTCTTCAACTTCAAGGGTCCGATCCGAACTAGGGTAAAACTTTGCCTCGTATTACCATCCAGCCTAACAGCCAGGGATATCCTACCGAATGATACGATGAAATCATATCTGCCAACTACTAAGAGAGAGTTGTGTCAGGGGGGGCAATGTGTGCGAGAGAGGCCTAAAGATAATGTGCGTGCGGGAGACACGTAGGCACATATATGTGCATATAGAGGGCTAGTAGAGACCGTGCATGTGTATATATGCATGTGAGAGAAATAGTATTTTCCAACTGAGATTAGTGAAAAGAGTGGTACATGGTAGTCACAAAGAGACACCCCGACACCCTGAGAGATATTGTGAGCATGTGTGAAACAGAAATGCCGATGCATATAAAGTGTGTGCACTTATGCGTTAGATAGAGAGATATATAACACATTTGTGAGAACAGGGCGAGGCATAGTGCATCTACGTGTAAAAGGCGGTTCTGCGCATTAAATTAAAATATAAATGGCATTATTATTTTTGGATGAGATCATGAATTTTGCAAATTGCGTATGGACGAAAATCGGTCTATCAGACACCCATACTCTAATGAATTCTAGCATGTGCATGTGTTTATTTCACATTATCGATCAATAGAGTGAGAGCGGTTTGAAATACAGGCAATGGATGCTTTTGCAATTCATATATAAACATTAATTAGTGCACTCCATGTTGTTAGTGTGAAGCACTTTATACATTTCTCACTTGCATGGATACATTCCAAATTGCTAGCTACGAAATAGAATACATGTCGAATTCAACATAAAGGGGGTTTCGAAGATTCGAATTCATAGGAAGTGCATTCATCTATTTGAACCCGAGATAATGGCATTTGTAAATCAGATGTAAAAGGGGGCATCAATCTTTGTTGTGAGTTTGAACATGCTATATATATTCATACGCATATCTAACTTTTTTTTTGCAACCAAGGAGATTATATTTGGAACCATGCATGAACTGAGGTAAGTTCAATATTTTTAATATATACTCATGTACAATGTATATTCAAATGCACCCCCTCCATTCCAAAATAATCGTAGCTTTAGGATTTTCAAGAGTAAGATTTGTGAAGTTTGAGAAATCCTAAAAGTTCAATTCAAGAGAACTGAAAACGTTAATGCTTCTACTCCCAAATATTGAGCGAAGCGCGAAATAGGCCTCTGGTCACCCGAAACCACGCGAGACTAATGTTTTGTTGGTAGGAAATTACTGTCTTGACTCTGGCCCATGTAGCCTATCGGCCCGATGTCCAAGGTCTAAACCAGGGTAGGTTTGTAACTTCACCAAGATGCCAGTCTCAACCGCCTCCGAGAAGCATTCATACGCCGTGGCCGCCTACCCATGCGCTCGGCCGAAATCTATCCCACCCACATTTGGGACACCTGACATGACTGTCCTACCCCCAACCCGCAATATGTCCGAAATTTTAGATGGGGGCAAAGTTTGTAACTTTCCCCAAATTTCAAACAAGCGCGTCTCAAACCGAAACATTGTTCCCCCTTAGTTCCCCGCCTCCCTCCGTTTCCCCATTCATACCCCGTGGGCGCGAAAACGCCCTCTCCACCAGCCGCGAAACCCCAGCCTCCTTCGTCCTCCACCCCATAGCGGCCAATCCACCGCCGCCCTGCTCCATCACGCCGGAGCCGGTACCCGGACGTCGTCGTCCAACACAACCGCAACCGCAACACCCTCAAGGACTTAGCAGCTGAAGCCGAGGAAGAGCTGCCTCCACGACGCCGACGCCGACATGCGCCGTACCAGAACCACTCCGACCACGCCGTCCTGCGCCTCACTGCTGTGTCTCCACTGTCGCAACCGTCCACCGCACCGGAGCTGTTCCCGCTACGCCGTCGTTCGCCGCCTCGGATCTACTTCCCCGCCGCCGACAGACGGCCACTACACCACACTCAACAACTTGGCCATGGGTTCGTCCAAGGCTGCAGCGGCCTCCACAACTTCTGGTTTCTGGCGAACAACAAGAAGATCGTCGGAAAAACAGAAGGAGGACACAGCACTGCCAGCAGAAAGAGGTACTCCTCTTCCCTTATTCGTGCAAATCTTACGTCTCCGCTCACACCATATTCATCCCATGAAAGAAACTAGTTGAGAGTTTCTTACTGCATCTTCTTCGTGATAGTAAATGCACAAGGTTTCCTCCCTTTTACTATTTCACCTTTGCTAGAGGTCAGTAGCCCACCTGGATTTCAATTCAGGGTCAGTCGAACCGCAATTAAAAGAAGCAGCACCCGCTTAGGCGCGCGGAGCACCTAGTACGCCTGTTCCCCGGGGAAGAGGAGCATCGGTGTCTATCATAGGGGTGTGGGGCGCAGGAGCTACTTGCGCCTGATCTGGAGGTCGGCGGGGCTTGAATGGATGGCCGGGGGGGGCGGTGCCAAGCACGGTGGTGCGGTGAGGTCGAGGGGAGGGCGCAGGCAGGGGAGGAATACGGGGCCGGTGGTCGCTGGCGTTTCGAGGAAGATCGTCAACACTGACTGGCTGGAGGTAGATGAAGGCGATCTGCCCGTTCTTTGTACATCGGACGGTGCAGAAAAAATGGACTGACCTATTTGCTTTCAGTCGACTGTTATTTTCATAGAATCCTGTAGTAATTTAGTGTGCCATGCATGTTGTAGAGCTATCATATGTCTCCCATCATTTATTTCTCACCGACCTGCTATCTGCTACCTTTACACTGTACTAATTGTGCACACACTTCACCCATACTCACACTATTGTTTTTTTATGCATGGGTATTTCAGACTCTGACGCAGTGTTGATGAATGCAGAAAAGAAAAGACAGAAGTCGCTCCAGTGTAATTCGAAGATAAGCACTAAGCGTTTCAGCGCTCTAATGGGTGCAGTGTCAGCAGTTGGAGATGGTAAACGTAGCTCTGCAGTTGATGATCTCAATTGCCACACACAACCATCCCAGGTGCTTGCTTTAAATTCGCTCTGTCAAATGTGGTTGCATGTTGCATATGGTGTCTACCTTGTATTGCTTCCAATTTGGTTAAATTGCATCTGCTTACTTTACACATTATACCTTTGATAATGACATGCCTTCCTGTTTTTGATACATACTACATATGTCTATTAACCATGTTCGTACATCAAACTAATGCTCTTTTGTATCCCTCGTCAATCACTTATGATGAGACAGTCACCCGAGTGGGTTACTGTGAGATGCCCTACTCATTTAAAAAGTGCAGTGTCATCCTCCCCACATGATTCTCAAGAAACAACAAGGCTAAATGAAGATAGTCAATGTAGCTCTCTAGTTGATCACCGCAATTCCCCCACACCACCATCGCAGGTGCTTGCTCTTACTTGGCAGTGTGATATGTGGTTGCATAGTGTCTACCTTGTAATGCTTCTAATTAGGGTAAATTGCATCTGCTTAGTTAACACATTATACCTGTGAATATGACATGCCTTCCTATTTTTGGTACATACTACGTCTTTCTATTAACCATGTTCTTACATCAAACTACTTTTCTTGTGTATCCCTCATCAATGCTCCTAATTTGTTAAATTGCATCTCCTTAGCTTAGACATTATACATGTGAATATGACACGCCTTCCTGTTTTTGCTACATACTACATCTGCCTATCACACCATGTTCTTACATCAAACTACTGTTCTTGTGTATCCTGCGTCTATCGCTTATGATGAGACAGTCACGCGCGTGGGTTAATATGAGACGCAATACTCTTATAAAGAATGCAATTTCATCCTCTCCACATGATTCTCAAGAAACAGCAAGCCTAAATGAAGATATTGAATGTAGCTCTGTACCTGAAGACCGCACTTCCCCTACACCACCATCACAGGTGCTTGCTCTAACTTCGCAGTGTGATATGTGGTTGCATGTTGCATATGGTGTCTATCTTGTAATGCTTCTAATTAGGGTAAATTGCATCTGCTTAGTTTACACACTATACCTGTGAATATGACATGCCTTCCTATTTTTGGTACACACTACATCTATGTGTTAACCTTGTTCTTACATGAAACTACCTCTCTTCTGTATCCTGCATCAATCACTTACGATGAGTCACCTTTATTCGTTGCATATTGCATATTATTTCTAGCCTGTTGCCATGTATTGCTTATAATTTGGTCAAATACATTTGTTAGGGCACCCTTTTAATTTGGCAGAGTGATATTGGTTTCATCTTTCATATGGTTCCTAGCTTGCATCGATTCTAACAAGTTCAAGCACCTTGTGCTTAGTTTACACTTTATACATCATACATGTCAATATGTCACGCCGTCCTATTTTTCATACATATTCCATCCTCCTATCATGCGGCTGCCTTACATGAAAGTAGTGTTCGTCAGTATCATGCATCAATGAGTTTTGAAGAGCAAATTTTATTCCTTTTTCTTGTGGGTTTGACTTGACAAGGCAAAATCAAGAAAGAGGAAGGAAGGCGATGATGGTGGTCCTCTACAGCAACATAAACGGAGCATCTGTACCAATTCTTCTTGTACTGATAGTGCATTACAAGGTCCAAGTCTCCGCTCCCCTACTCCACCATCCAAGGTGCTTGGTCTAACTTGGCAGTGTGATATCTGGTTGCATGTTGCATATGGTGTCTAGCTCGTATTGCTCCTAATTAGTGTAAGCTGCATCTGCTTAGCTTACACATGATACATGTGAATATGACACGCTTTCCTGTTTTTGGTACAAACTATATCTGTATATCACACCATGTTCTTACATGAAACTACTCTTCTTGTGTATCCTGCATCAGTCACTTATGATGGGACACCTTTAAGTTGGCAGTGTGATATTGGTTTGCGTCTTGAATATGATTTCTAGCATGTATTGCTTCTAGTTTGATGAACGCCACCTATGACGAGACAGTTTTAACTTGGCAGAGTGATATTGATTACACCTTCCATATGGTGTCTTGCAGTGTTTCTAATTTGTTGAAGTGCCTTCTACTTTTTTACCACATCATAGGTGTGAATATGTCAAGCCGTCCATTTTTTCATACATATTCCATCCTCGTATCATGACTTTGCCTTTCATCAGAGTAGTGTTCGTCAGTATCATGCATGAATGAGTTCTGAAGAGCAAATGATATTCCTTTTTCTTGTTGGTATGACCTCATAATGCAAAATCAATAAAGCTGAAGGAAATTGGCAAGGCATTGGATGATGGTGGTCCTTCCGAGCAACTGAAACGGAGGTTCTCTACAGATTCTACCGCGCCATCCTCCCAACAAGATTCGCAAGACAACGCAAGGCTAGGCAGTCAACGTAGTTGTGTAGATGATGAGCACATCTCCCCTACTCCACCATCACATGTGCTTGCTCTAACTTGGCACTATTATATGTGGTTGCATGTTGTGTATGATGTCTAACTTGTATTGCTTCTAAATTTGTTGAATTGCATCTGCTTACTTTACACATAATGCCTGTGAATATGACATGTGTTCCCGTTTCTACATCAGACTACTATTCTTGCATATCCCACATCAGTCACTTATGATAAGGCACCTTTAAGTCGCCACTGTGATATTGGTTGTGTCTTGCTTATGATTTCTAGCATGTACTGCTTCTAATTTGTTGAAACGCCATACAGTTTGAACTTGGCAGAGTGATATTGGTTGCATCTTTCATATGGTATCTAACTTGCAGTGCTTCTAATTTGTTGAAATGCTTTCTGCTTAGTTACCACACCTTAGGTGTGAATATGTCACACCATCCTGTTTTCATACATATTCCATCCTCGCATCATGTGTTTGCCTTTCATCTGAGTAGTGTTCGTCAGTATCATGCATGAATGAGTTCTGAAGAGCGAATTTTATTCCTTTTTCTTATCGGTTTGACTTCACAATGCAAAATCATCACAACTGAAGGAAATTAGTCCGGCAGTGTATGATGGTGGTCCTTCGGAGCAACTCAAACAGGGGGTCTCTACAGATTCTACCGCGCCATCCTCCCAACAAGATTCGCAAGACAACACAAGGCTGGACAGTCAACGTAGCTGTGTAGATGATGAGCACATCTCCCCTACTCCACCATCACAGGTGCTTGCTCTAACTTGACACTATTATATGTGGTTGCATGTTGCGTTTGATGTCTAGCTTGTATTGCTTCTAACTTGAATTGCATCTGATTACTTTACACATAATGCCTGTGAATATGACACGTGTTCCTGTTTCTAGAACATACGTGTACATGATGAGCACATCTCCCCTACTCCACCATCACAGGTGCTTGCTCTTACTTGGAACTATTATACGTGGTTGCGTTTTTCGTATGATGTCTAGTTTGTATTGCTTCTGATTATGTTGAATTGCATCTGTGTAGCTTACAACTTATACCTGCAACGATCACTTACCCATAAGACACATTTAACTTGGGACTGTGATGTAGGTTGCATCTTGCATTGTCTTCTAGCTTGTACTGCTTCTAATTTCTTGAAATGGCACTTACAACGAGACACTTTTTACCTGATAGAGTGATATTGGTTGCATGTTCATATGGTGCCTAGCTTTCATTTCTTCTAATTTTGTTGAAATGCCTTCCACTTGCTGTTTTTTCATACATATTCCATCCTCCTATCGTACGTGTGAATATGAAACACTGTCTTTTTTTGTATATATTCCATCCTTCTATCATGCGCTTGCCTTACATCAAAGTAGTGTTCGTCTGTATCATGCATCAACCAGTTATGCAGAGCTAATGTTATTCATCTTCTTGTGGTTTTGACTTCATAAGGCAATATCAGAAAATAGGAAGGAAAAGAGTAAGTTAGGGGATGTTGGTGGTCCTCCGCACCGACGTAAACAGAGACTCTCTAGATTTTCCACTTCTACTGCTAATGAAGTTGAAGTCCCAAGTCTACATGATGAGTTCATCTCCCGTACTCCACCATCGCAGGTGCTTGCTCTAAGTTGACAGTGTGATAATTGGTTTCATGTTGCATATGTTGTCTAGCTTGTATTTCTTCTATTTTGATTAAATTGCACCTGCTGAGTTTATACGTTATACATGTGCATATGACATGGCTTTATGTGTCTAGAATACACTACATCTATCTATCATACCATGTTCTTACATCAAAGTACTGCTGTTGTGTATCCCACATCAGTCACTCATGATTGGACGCTTTTAACATGGCAGTTTGATAGTGGTTGCATCTTGCATTGATTTCTACGTTGTACTGCTTCTAATTTTTCGAATTGCCACTTATGACAAGACACTTTTAACTTGGCAGAGTAATATTGGTTGCATCTTTCATATGGTGTCTAGCTTGCATTACTTCTATTTTCTTGAAAATCCTTCTGCTTAGTTTGCACATCGTAGCTGTGAATATGTCATGCCGTCCTGTTTTTCTTACATATTCCATCCTCATACGGTTGTCTTACATCAAAGAATTGCTTGTCTCTATCATGCATCAATGAGTTCTGAAGAGTTATTTTATTCTTTTGTGTTGTGGGTACAGCTTGACATGGCAAAGTCAAAAAAGAGCAAGGAAAATAATATAGTAGGGAGTGCTGTTACTCATCGGGTGAAACGGAAAAGGTTCTGCCGTCGAAATTCTGATGGTACTTATAGTGCAGTAGAAGGTCCAAGTCCACCGGCTAAATCTATAAACACAGTATCACCTGCTCCACCAGCTGCAGCATCCGCTTCAAATGTACCAGCATCTCAACCAGTTACTCGTTCGTTTGCTCCAGAACTGGCCAGTTCCCAAGCTGCCTTCACACCTAACACTACTTCTGAAGCACTGCTGGCACAAAAGGACTTGGCAAGATTAGATGAACCTCATGAGCATCAACACCAAGACGGTACCTGACCGAGGCAAGTTGCAGTTGCATGCTCCTTTATATGTACTCTCACAGTTTGATGTACACTAACACTTTCCATATTCGTTGTTGAACTAGCACCACGACGCAAGAGGAAACAGACATCAGGGATAATGCTTGACATATTAACAAAATCTAAAGGAGGAAGAATGGAGATCCATTTTGAGACAGGTTTAAAAAGGCCACGTGATGCTACGGAGTCTGCCAAGTTAGTATCAGAGGCAGCTGTTGTCGTTAGGTGTCATGCACGTATCCTCCCAACGTGGATCCAGTACATGAATGAGAAAGACAATACCCAGTTTAACACCTTCCTTGACCATTTATCCGTAAGTAATGTTATTCATCGCAATTAGTAATATTGTCTTGCTCTGTCCCATACTTTCTAGCTTCCTCCTAATAAGACTCACATTCTTTTTTCAACAGATGAGGTTCAAGTTGGATTCGAAAGATGATGCAACTAAACAAGCATGCACTCATGTTTTTCAGTCTGCTCTGCGACAGTATCGGTACCACCTTAGAAAATCTCACTTTGAAGGCAAGGCTAACAATGAAATCGCCCAAACATCTCTAGTGGAATATATTACAGATGAAGACTAGACAGCCCTTGTTAAACACTGGTCTGATCCAAAGTATCAGGTAGGCTATATGTATTTGATCAGACCACATATTGAACTTGTATTTATGTATGTGTCTTACAAGTGTATCTTCTTCTAGGCTAACTGTTTGAAGAACAAAACCAACCATTCTAAAGTGAAATTCCAACAGACAACAGGATCTCGTAGATATATTGCACACTGCGAGGCTATTGTAAATAGCTGCTACTTCCTTCTTTTTTTGTGCCATATTATCGTATCTATATTGACTTGTTCCAAATACAGAGGAAAGCCCGTGCAGACCAAAAATAACCTGAACCGAATGCAATGCAAATCTTCAAGGATTGCCACACCAGCAAGATAAAGGGCATGAGCACACCAGTTCAAGCCACTGTTGTAACTCCTTACTCCTCCTGCCTTGAACTGATTGGTACTGTGATGTGTTCATTTAACTACTTGGTTTGCAGCCAATGTCAGTTACTCTGTTCACTTTTATTCATAGTTGTCTTAACGTATCATTTCACCTTACATGGTTTAAAAGAGATGAAGGATATTCTTTTGGTCTTGATCTGTAATCTAGTTGTTATATTCACGTGCGCACACAATGATAAAATAGCCTGTTTGTTTTATATCTGTTTTCCCATGATATGAATGATGTCATACTATGTTCATCCTACTTTAAACCATGTCTCTTTATCCTTAGATGTCAACAAATGTGAGGAAATAGACAATACAGTAGGCATGCTACATGGACATATGTTCCGAAAGTGATTTTATTATGTAGTTGGCACTACAATACATGCTATTGTATTACAGTAGTTCACCAAAATAAGTTATGTATAAACGTTTAACCTACTTTGTTTGTTTTTGTCTCATTAGTAACTTATCTGGTACACTAATCTACAAGTTCAAACTTTCAGGAAGCTATGGAACAAATGATTGAACAGCCAAAACCACCTGAAGGTGACGATGCTACTACAGGCACAATGTCACCTCTTGCTGCTGTGCGTCAGTATCTCTCCACTAACAGTGCAAAAAGCACATTCCTGCGTAATTCTGGGTTGGTTGTCAAGGTAACCTCGTCCAAATCGCCTACTGAACAAAATCTTCCTGCTAGATAGAGTGATATATCTGTGCTCCAGACACAGGTCCAATCCCTAATGGACGTTGTTTCAGAAACAAGAATAGTGGTTGAGAAATGTCTTCAAGATATGAATGGTATTGAGACTATCAGACATTCCCTTCGTTGTTCAAGAGCAATGGCGGAAAAAGGTGGAGATCGTGCTACTCCATCAGATTCTACAGCCTGAAACATTAGCACTCAGGTCAAATGATCTGTGCTTCTATACATCTGATGGTGCTTTTATCTGGAAGGACTGTAAACTTTATGCCAACAGGCCTTTTGTTGTATGGTTGGAATTTATTTTGTTGTGATACAACATTTATGATGCTGCCTCAGGCTGCAGTAATTACGACGCTATTTTTGTATAGTGTAGGTTTATCTTAGTAATGTATTCGGCCAAAAGCTTCATAGGAGCCCAACATGCCAACATTCGTTGGGCCCATTCCATAGTGGGCCGAAATTGGCATGTAGCCCACTAAAAATATCTAGGCCTAAATCAACATAAGCTTTCATATTTTTCTGGTAGGCCTATGCCCATAGTGGGCCTTTAACAGGCCTAAACATAATTTGGGCCCTTAGTAAAATAGGCCGTTTACAGGTGTAAATATTTCGAGCCCATAAAAAACATGGGACTTTAATAGACTGAAAGTGAGATTGGGCCCTGATTGTGCCAAATAACCCATTGGACTTAGTAGGCCGAAATGGTGGCCCATTTACGATGCGGATCTTTGACAGGCCGAAATTCGGACGGGCCGTAAATGCGCCGACCTAATACACGGGCCTTTAACAGGCCGGAACTTCGGTCGGGCTAGATTATCGTCATTTTTATATGGGCCGTTAATGGGCCCGATATGACGTTGGGCCACATATGGCCCATGGTTTACATCCGGCGTTAACAGGCCAAAAATGACAACAGGCCGAAAGTGGCCCAAAGCTATAGTGGGCCTCTAACAGACCGAATGTCAGACATGCCCGAATATGACCCAAATCCTTCACGGTCATTTATGGGCCGAAAGTTTTGATGACCTGTAAATGGGCCCAAATAAAGATGGACCTTTAACAGGTCAGAAATACACCGGGCCGTAATTCGGCCCAATTACTTAGCGGACTATTAACGGGCTAGAAGTGACCATGGGCCGCGTTGATGACAAGTTTAGGACAGGCCGTTGACGGGCCGATTTGATAGAGAATGTTGGGCCTTTAGCTGGGCCGGCCAATTATGGTCTGCAGAATCTTGTGGGCCTTTAGCTAGGCCGGCCCATTGTGGTCCGCCAAATCTTGTGGGCCTTTAGCTGGGCCGGCCCATTATGGTCTGCAAAATCATGTGGGCCTTTAGCTGGGCCGGCCCTTTATGGTCCGCTAAATTTTGTGGGCCTTTAGCTGGGCCGGCCCATTATGGTCCGCTAAATCTTATGGGCCTTCGGTTGGGCCAACCCATTTAAACTTTGTGGGCCACTTTTGGGCCGGTCCACGTGTCAACATATCATAGGCCCATCTCGACCGTTGGATGAGTGACACCTGTGCCAACGCGGAGCTGACGCGTGGATCTGTCAACCAATGAGAATTTTACACGTGGAAATCGGCATTGGTTTTGGCTGTTAACGAGTTATCGGATCCAAAATCCGACCCAATAGCTTAACGGCGTTCCGTTACGGTGGATGCCACGTGTCGGTCACCCTTGACGAAAGCACTTCTGTGATGCGCGATTTATCGTCATGGAAGTGGACACTTCCGTGATGATAATTTTGGCAATGTCATGGAACACTTCACGACAGCACAGGTATGACTATCTTGATTCTGTCATAAATTTGTCATGGATGTACATTCATGGCAGAAAACGTGACCTACTGTGACAAACACGTATCATCACGGAAGTGTATTTTTTTTGTAGTGTATCCCGGTATACCGCCGGAGGCATTCATATAGAGTCATACTTTGTTCTAGTATCGAGTTGTAATCTTTGAGTTGTAAATAAATAGAAGTGTGATGATCATAATTAATAGAGCATTGTCCCAAAAAAGGAGAGAAAGGCCAAATAAAAAAAAAGAAGAAAGGCCAAAAAAGGGGACAATGCTACTATCCTGTTTCCACACTTGTGCTTCAAAGTAGCACCATGATCTTTATGATAGAGAGTCTCTTGTTTTGTCACTTTCATATACTAGTGGGAATTTTTCATTATAGAACTTGGCTTGTATATTCAAACAATGGGCGTCCTCAAATGCCCTAGGTCTTCGTGAGCAAGCAAGTTGGATGCACACCCACTTAGTTTCTTTTGTTGAGCTTTCATACATTTATAGCTCTAGTGCATCCGTTGCATGGCAATCCCTACTCACTCACATTGATATCTATTGATGGGCATCTCCATAGTCCGTTGCTATGCCTAGTTGATGTGAGACTATCTTCTCCCTTTTTTGTCTCCTCCACAACCACCATTCTATTCCACCATAGTGCTATATCTATGGCTCACGCTCATATATTGCGTGAAGATTGAAAAAGTTTGAGAACATCAAAAGTATGAAACAATTGCCTGGCTTGTCATCAGGGTTGTGCATGATTTAAATACGTTGTGTGGTGAAGATGAAGCATAGCCAGACTATATGATTTTGTAGGGATAGCTTTCTTTGGCCATGTTATTTTGAGAAGACATGATTGCTTGGTTAGTATGCTTGAAGTAGTATTATTTTTATGTCAATATTAAACTTTTGCCTTGAATCTTATGGATCTGAATATTCTTGCCACAATAAAGAGAATTACATGGATAAATATGTTAGGTAGCATTCCACATCAAAAATTCTGTTTTTATCATTTACCTACTCGAGGACGAGCAGGAATTAAGCTTGGGGATGCTGATATGTCTCCAATGTATCTATAACTTTTTATTGTTCCATGCTATTATATTATCAACCTTGGATGTTTTATATGCATTTATATGCTATTTTATATTTATTTTTGGGACTAACCTATTAACCTAGAGCCCAGTGCCAGTTTCTGTTTTTTTCCTTGTTTTAGAGTATCGTAGAAAAGGAAAATCAAATGGAGTCCAATTGACCTGAAACTTCACGGAACTTATTTTTGGACTAGAAGAAGCCCACGGAGTATCGGAGATGGACCAGCAGAGTCCCGGGCTGCCCATAATGGTGGGGGGCTCGCCCACCCCCCTGGGCGCGCCCCCTTCCTTGTGGACAGCCTGGAGATCCACCGACGTACTTCTTCCTCCTAGATATACCAATATACCCTAAAACCATCGAGGAGCACAATAGATCGGGAGTTCCACCGCCAGAAGCCTCCGTAGCCACGGAAAACCAATCTAGACCTGTTCCGGCACCCTGCTGGAGGGGGAATCCCTCTCCAGTGGCCATCTTCATCATCCCAGTGCTCTCTATGACGAGGAGGGAGTAGTTCTCCCTCGGGGCTGAGGGTATGTACCAGTAGCTATGTGTTTGATCTCTCTCTCTCTTTCTCTCTCTCTCTCGTGTTCTTGAGGTGGTACAATCTTGATGTATCGCGAGCTTTGCTATTATAGTTGGATCTTATGATGTTTCTCCCCCTCTACTCTCTTGTAATGGATTGAGTTTTCCCTTTGAAGTTATCTTATCGGATTGAGTCTTTAAGGATTTGAGAACACTTGATGTATGTCTTGCACGTGCTTATCTGTGGTGACAATGGGATATCATGTGATCCACTTGATCTATGTTTTGGTGATCAACTTGCGAGTTCCGTGACCTTGTGAACTTATGCATATGGGTTGGCACACGTTTTCGTCTTGACTCTCCGGTAGAATCTTTGGGGCACTCTTTGAAGTTCTTTGTGTTGATTTGAATAGATGAATCTGAGATTGTGTGATGCATATCGTATAATTATGCCCACGGATACTTGAGGTGACATTGGAGTATCTAGGTGACATTAGGGTTTTGGTTGATTTGTGTCTTAAGGTGTTATTCTAGTACGAACTCTATGATAGATTGAACGGAAAGAATAGCTTCGTGTTATTTTATTACGAACTCTTGAATAGATCGATCAGAAAGGATAACTTTGAGGTGGTTTCATACCCTACCATAATCTCTTCGTTTGTTCTCCGCTATTAGTGACTTTGGAGTGACTCTTTGTTGCATGTTGAGGGATAGTTATATGATCCAAGTATGTTATTATTGTTGAGAAAACTTGCACTAGTGATAGTATGAACCCTAGGCCTTGTTTCAATGCATTGCAATACCGTTTGCGCTCACTTTAATCATTAGTTACCATGCTGTTTTTATATTTTCAGATTACAAAAACCTTTATCTACCATCCATATACCACTTGTATCACCATCTCTTCGCTGAACTAGTGCACCTATACAATTTACCATTGTATTGGGTGTGTTGGGGACACAAGAGACTCTTTGTTATTTGATTGCAGGGTTGTTTGAGAGACACCATCTTCATCCTACGCCTCTCACGGATTGATAAATCTTAGGTCATCCACTTGAGGGAAATTTTCTACTGTCCTACAAACCTCTGCACTTGGAGGCCCAACAACGTCTACAAGAAGAAGGTTGTGTAGTAGACATCAAGCTCTTTTCTAGCGCTGTTGCCGGGGAGGTTAGCGCTTGAAGGTATATCTTTAGATCCTGCAATCGAATCTTTTTGTTTCTTGTTTTATCACTAGTTTAGTTTATAAAAGAAAACTACCAAAAAAATGGAATTAAGGGTACCTCATATGCTTCATCTTTTTAATATCTATCATGAAAATAAGAATTCCGATAATTGTGCTCAAGTGCTAGAAGAAGAATGCATTAGAATGTTTGGCACTAAATATTTGAATGATGAGCATGATTGCAATGTTGTTAGTAT